>NC_043978.1:23839694-23876541 GCF_902148855.1 Sphaeramia orbicularis | reverse complement strand
TGGCATTTCAGCGTGTTATAAACGTGTAATAAGTGTGTTGTGGCGTGTCAGCGTGTTATAAATGTATAATAAGTCTGTTGTGGCGTTTCAGCGTTTTATCAACGTGTAATAAGTGTGTTGTGGCATTTCAGCTTGTTATAAACATGTAATAAGTTTTTTTTGGCGTGTCAGCATGTTAAAAACTTGTAGTAAGTGTGTTGTGGCGTGTCAGCGTGTTATAAACGTGTAATAAGTGTTTTGTGCTGTTTCAGCGTGTGATAAATATGTTATAAATGTGTAATAAGTGTGTTGTGGCGTGTCAGCGTGTTATAAATGTGTAATAAGTGGGTTGTGGCGTGTTAGCGTGTTATAAATGTGTAATAAGTTTTTTGTGGTGTTTCAGCATGTTATAAACGTGTAATAAGTTTTTTGTGGCGTGTCAGCGTGTTATAAACGTGTAATAAGTGTTTGTGGCGTGTCAGCGTGTTATAAACGTGTAATAAGTGTGTTGTGGCGTGTCAGTGTGTTATAAACGTGTAATAAGTGTGTTGTTGCGTTTCAGTGTGTTATAAACGTGTAATAAGTGTTTTGTGGCGCGTCAGCATGTTATAAACGTGTAATAAGTGTGTTGTGGCGTTTCAGCGTGTTATAAACGTGTAGTAAGGGTTTTGTGGTGTTTCAGCGTGTTATAAATATGTTATAAACGTGTACTAAGTGTGTTGTGGGGTGTCAGCCAGTTATAAACGTGTAATAAGGGTTTTGTGGCGTGTCAGCGTGTTATAAACGTGTAATAAGTGTTTTGTGGCGTTTCAGCGATTTATAAACGTGTAATAAGTGTGTTGTGGCGTTTCAGCATGTGATAAACATGTTATAAACGTGTAATAAGTGTGTTGTGGCTTGTCAGTTTGTTATAAACGTGTAATAAGTGTGTTGTGGCGCTTCAGCATGTTATAAACATGTTATAAACGTGTAATAAGTGTGTTGTGGCTTGTCAGTGTGTTATAAACGTGTAATAAGTGTGTTGTGGCGTTTCAGCGTGTTATCAACGTGTAATAAGTGTGTTGTGGCATTTCAGCGTGTTATAAACGTGTAATAAGTGTGTTGTGGCGTGTCAGCGTGTTATAAACGTGTAATAAGTGTGCTGTGGCGTTTCAGTGTTTTATCAACGTGTAATAAGTGTGTTGTGGCATTTCAGCTTGTTATAAACATGTAATAAGTTTTTTTTGGCGTGTCAGCATGTTAAAAACTTGTAGTAAGTGTGTTGTGGCGTGTCAGCGTGTTATAAACGTGTAATAAGTGTTTTGTGCTGTTTCAGCGTGTGATAAATATGTTATAAACGTGTAATAAGTGTGTTGTGGCGTGTCAGCGTGTTATAAATGTGTAATAAGTGGGTTGTGGCGTGTTAGCGTGTTATAAATGTGTAATAAGTTTTTTGTGGTGTTTCAGCATGTTATAAACGTGTAATAAGTTTTTTGTGGCGTGTCCAGCTGTTTATAAACGTGTAATAAGTGTTTTGTGGTGTGTCAGCGTGTTATAAACGTGTAATAAGTGTGTTGTGGCGTGTCAGTGTGTTATAAACGTGTAATAAGTGTGTTGTTGCGTTTCAGTGTGTTATAAACGTGTAATAAGTGTTTTGTGGCGTGTCAGCATGTTATAAACGTGTAATAAGTGTGTTGTGGCGTTTCAGCGTGTTATAAACGTGTAGTAAGGGTTTTGTGGTGTTTCAGCGTGTTATAAATATGTTATAAACGTGTAATAAGTGTGTTGTGGGGTGTCAGCCAGTTATAAACGTGTAATAAGGGTTTTTTGGCGTGTCAGCGTGTTATAAACGTGTAATAAGTGTTTTGTGGCGTTTCAGCGATTTATAAACGTGTAATAAGTGTGTTGTGGCGTTTCAGCATGTGATAAACATGTTATAAACGTGTAATAAGTGTGCTGTGGCATTTCAGCATGTTATAAACGTGCTATAAACATGTCATAAGTGTGTTGTGGCGTGTCAGCGTGTTATAAACGTGTAATAAGTGTTTTGTGGCATTTCAGCGTGTTATAAACGTGTAATAAGTGTGTTGTGGCGTGTCAGCGTGTTAAAAACATGTAATAAGTGTGTTGTGGCGTGTCAGCGTGTTATAAACGTGTAATAAGTGTTTTGTGGCGTGTCAGCGTGTTATAAACGTGTAATAAGTGTGTTGTGGCGTGTCAGCGTGTTAAAAACGTGTAATAAGTGTTTTATGGCGTTTCAGCGTGTTATAAACGTGTAATAAGTGTGTTGTGGCGTGTCAGTGTGTTATAAACGTGTAATAAGTGTGTTGTTGCGTTTCAGTGTGTTATAAACGTGTAATAAGTGTTTTGTGGCGTGTCAGCATGTTATAAACGTGTAATAAGTGTGTTGTGGCGTTTCAGCGTGTTATAAACGTGTAATAAGTTTGTTGTGGCGTGTCAGCGTTTTATAAACGTGTAATAAGTGTTTTGTGGTGTTTCAGCGTGTTATAAATATGTTATAAACGTGTAATAAGTGTGTTGTGGGGTGTCAGCGTGTTATAAACGTGTAATAAGGGTTTTGTGGCGTGTCAGCGTGTTATAAACGTGTAATAAGTGTTTTGTGGCGTTTCAGCGATTTATAAACGTGTAATAAGTGTGTTGTGGCGTTTCAGCATGTGATAAACATGTTATAAACGTGTAATAAGTGTGCTGTGGCGTTTCAGCATGTTATAAACGTGCTATAAACATGTCATAAGTGTGTTGTGGCGTGTCAGCGTGTTATAAACGTGTAATAAGTGTTTTGTGGCATTTCAGCGATTTTTAAACGTGTAATAAGTGTGTTGTGGCGTTTCAGCATGTTATAAACATGTTATAAACGTGTAATAAGTGTGTTGTGGCTTGTCAGTGTGTTATAAACGTGTAATAAGTGTGTTGTGGCGCTTCAGCATGTTATAAACATGTTATAAACGTGTAATAAGTGTGTTGTGGCTTGTCAGTGTGTTATAAACGTGTAGTAAGTGTGTTGTGGCGTTTCAGCATGTTATAAACGTGTAATAAGTGTGTTGTGGCTTGTCAGTGTGTTATAAACGTGTAGTAAGTGTGTTGTGGCGTTTCAGCATGTTATAACGTGTAATAAGCGTGTTGTGGCATTTCAGCGTGTTATAAACGTGTAATAAGTGTTTTTTGGCGTGTCAGCGTGTTATAAACGTGTAATAAGTGTGTTGTGGCATGTCAGCGTGTTATAAACGTGTAATAAGTGTGTTGTGGCGTTTCAGCGTGTTATAAACGTGTAATAAGTGTTTTGTGGCGTTTCAGCGTGTGATAAATATGTTATAAACGTGTAATAAGTGTGTTGTGGCATGTCAGCGTGTTATAACGTGTAATAAGTGTGTTGTGGCGTTTCAGCGTGTTATAAACGTGTAATAAGTGTGTTGTGGCGTTTCAGCGTGTTATAAACGTGTAATAAGTGTTTTGTGGCGTTTCAGCGTGTGATAAATATGTTATAAACGTGTAATAAGTGTGTTGTGGCATGTCAGCGTGTTATAAACATGTAATAAGTGTTTTGTGGCGTTTCAGCGTGTTATAAACGAGTAATAAGTGTGTTGTGGCGTGTCAGCGTGTTATAAACGAGTAATAAGTGTGTGGTGGAGACTGAGAGGATGCAGACCAAGAAAAACTCCACTTTTGAAGAAGAGACACCTTTAAGCCAGACTTAAATATGCTCAGGACAACCTGGAGAAACATTCTGCATACTGGAAGTGTGTCCTATGGTCTGATGAGACAAAACTGGAGCTCTATTTCCGCGTTTATGGTTGGAGAAAAAAGGGAGATGCATAGAACCCAAAGAACACTGTCCCTACAGTGAAACTTGGTGGTGGGAGTATTGTGTTGTGGGGATGCTATAGTGCATCTGGAACTAGAAATCTGGTCAAGGTGGAAGGAATCATGAACAAAGAAAGATATGGAGATTTTGAAAGAAAACCTTAAGCAGTCAGCAGTAACACTGGGTCTTGGTCATTGCTTCATCTTCCAATATGACAACAATCCAAAACATACATCTCTCTTGGTGAAGAACTATCTTCAGAAGACCAAAGTGAATGTAACTGAGTGGCCTGCACAGAGCCCTGACTTAAATCCCATTAAAAATATTCGGGGTGACCTAAAAAAGAACATCCATGCCAGAAGGCCACCAAATCTGGAGGAGCTGGAAAGATTTGCCAAAGAAGAATGGGCTGGGATTCCTCAAAAAAAGTGTCAGAGACTTGTCATAAAAAAAATACTATGACTGCAGGCTGTTATCCAGCAAAAAGGATACACAATTGACTATTAGGATCAGGGGGGCTAATAATTTTGACCCTGGTACTTTTTGTTTTTTGTCGAATATTTTCATTTTTGTGTGCAAACTAAAATCATGTAAGCATCCAAAATAAAACTAGGATATCTAAAAAAAGCTGTGTTAAAAATGTGTTGCTCTGTGTCAAAGCACTTGGGAAATACCTTTAAAACAATGATATTTTTGTAGGGCGGCTAATAATTTTGTCCTCCACTGTATGTGGCAAATAAACGTTAATTTTAGACGACATTAAGGCTATATAATGTATATTATTATGGATGGAGGCAGAAAAGATCTTCCCATTCTCAGTTCGGTCTGGTTTTCTGACTGCGACTGTGTCCGGCAGGTTGAAGCGTAGCAACGCATGTAACCACATGATCGGGTCAATCAAGATATGCCCTTTCAGATATTATATCCTGCATTTTATGTGAACTTGATTTTTATAAGAAAAGTGTGTGGTGTTTTAATTATAATGAAATACATATTGAATCATTTAAAAATAGTTGTTATTTGTAATTTTTATATTTATTTATTTATTTATTTTATTTCATTTCTTTTTTTTTTTTATCAATTACTAGAAATTTCAGGCGAATCAATTTGAATTCCAGGTGACCCCACATGGTTGAAAGGTTGAAAAACACTGGGTTAAAGTATGATAATGTTGATAAAATCCAAATTCATGGTTTTAAACAGGCGCGTCTTCTGTCATCTGCAGTCAAATACATGCACAGTTTTCTCTCAAAAGCATCAAACTTTCTGCCCCTGATGTGGGTTAAGACACTCGACGTCTTACTTGGCATAGATAAGAACGGTGTTTCTGCAGTGGTGTATCCGATCACAGCCACCTTCTCTGAGCCCACGTTGAGGACCACGTAGGGCTGGAAGAAGCCGCCAAGCTGTGCAACCACGGTCTGGTCAACTTTGATGTTGGCGCTCACCACAGTGAAGTTTTTCCGCTGGAGGAACGGCTGGATCAGACCTTCAATTCCATTGTCGAACTCATGGTTTCCAAAAGCCTAAGACATAAAACAACATGGATCATAAGCAGAGGTGTGGAAGAAAAATGAAGCACAAATACTTTCTTTCTGTACTTTTTCATTTTTCCGACAACATTATAGTCAACTTATTGTACTTTCTACTCTAACATCTATGTTATAAAAGCCAAGTGGCCTCTTTGTATGTATATATATATATATATATATATATATATATATATATATATATATATATATATATATATATATATGTGTGTGTGTGTGTGTGTGTGTCTTGGGATTCACACAAAATCCATACAGAGCTGACTGCTGCACTTTGTCATACTTATGTATTTATCATCAAGGAACAGACTAGTGAAAACGGCGAGCTGATAGGATCAATATTTTGGGAGATATTACTCATTTTGGAATACAGTAGACTTACAATCACGTTGCTATGCCCAGAGCGCTTTAGCGGTGACTGTTGGACAAATGTGGTACAGCATACACAAATACACAACAGCATAAAAACTGCCACATCTAGAACACGGTAGTTTACGTTTAACCCTTTATCGGGCAAGTGACTATTTTTGGTAATTTCCACATGCATTACAAGACAGTGACAGCAACAGTTCCAGTGAGGACAGTGAGTCACCAATCTCAGGTTCAGTGTGGTCTACAGGGTCTGTAAGGTCCAACAGTGAGTGTACCTGCTTTGTTAGGTACCATGAAGTAATGGTACTAATGTAAGGAATGATGTTCAAAGGGAGAATGTGGATGTGGACAGGGGTCTGGATCAGCACTGATGTTGTTCTAATGTTCTAAATGTGATATTCTTTTTACCAAATTTACTTCTTGGATTTTATTTTGTTGTCACTTATGGGTAAGGAGCCAAATATGTTAACTTCACTGACCTTGATTTCCTACATAACAATTAAAAAAAAACAAAAAAGTACAATAAAGTCGTGTTATGTCCTCCAATAACACACTAGGGTTGAAATTCTAAATTTCGGAGTATTTCTATGAGTGAACTATAAAGGGTTAAAGATTTTGTTTTTGTTTTTTAATCATTTTTTCCTCCATCATCTTCGTTACTTTAAGGCTAATTTCCACCTAAATTGATCCATAGAAAATATGATTCCAGTGTGAATAAATCAGTCAGTATCATTCACAGTAAACTTTACAAGACATAAATATGTAGGATAAATGGCAAAATGATTAAGCCAATTTATTTCCATGCATATTTCTGAAGTTATTTCAAGAACTGTTTGATTCTATTTGTATTTAGTTAATTTGATGTGAAGTTCAGTTAACCCTAAATGAGAATACTTTCTTTTCTTTTTTCTTTCTTTTTGTTTTTGTTTTTTTTACTTTTCTTATACAAACACATTCAACACCCTGTACCTTTTCACGTTCATTTGAGCAAAGAGACTGAATTACTACTTAAATTTTGATCAGTACTTTTTTTTTTTGTTTTGCTTCAGTACTTGTATATCTACTGAAGAAGATTAGGGCCACTGGAAAAAAAATAAGGTCCAATAATTTTTTAAAATTATCATTATGAGATTAAAGCCAGAATTCTGAGGAAAAAGTCACAATACTGAGAAAAAAAGTCAGAATTCTGAGATTAAAGTGAGAATTCTGAGAAAAAAAAGTCAGAATTCTGAGACTAAAGTCAGAATTCTGAGTTTAAAGTCAGAATTGTGAGGAAAAAAAGTCATAACTCTGAGTTTAAGTCAGAATTCTGAGAGAAAAAAAGCCAGAATTCTGAGGGAAAAAAGCCAAAATTCTGAGATTGAAGTCAGAATTCTGAGGAAAAAAAGTCAAAATTCCTAGTTTAAGGTCAGAATTCAGAGTTTAAAGTCAGAATTTGGAGTTTAAAGTGAGACTTTTGAGAAAAAAAAGTCAGAATTCTGAGATTAAAGTCAGAATTCTAACTTTTTTTCTCAGAATTCTGACTTTTTTCTCGCAATGATAATAATAATAAAAAAATAATAAAATAAAACAAAATTTCATATATATATACACATATATATATATTGGACTTAATTATTTTTTTTCCCCAGTGACCCTAATCCTCTTCCATAGAGTACTTGTACTGGAGTAAAAAGTACGTGCGTAATTCTGTCAACTCTCTCTGACGCACTGTTTGCATCATTGAATCAAATGTAAAACTGATTCCCTTAAGTTCCACTTGTTCTGGAACATAAATATGTGTCCTAATCAGACCTAAACTCTCCCCACAGATCTTCCACACACATGGTACAAGTATGCGTAAGTCTTTACCATCACATCATATCCCAGTTGGTTCATAAAGTGCGCAGCCTCGGCTCCTTTGTAATAGTTGAACCACACAGTTCCCTGAAACTGGTCTCCAGCATCCAGGAGCAGGACGTGTTTCTCATTTCTGCGGATCTCCGACACCTTAGTGAACAACCTGGCCACCCCGGCGAAACACGCACCACCGTCCGGACACTTCCCCGAATCCACGCTGGTCTCTTCGATCCGCGCATGGTTGTCATTGGTGTGAAGTAAAGTCAGCTCAAAAGTGGAGTCTTGGCCAAAACAGCAAAAAGAAGACAGAAGAAGACAGAGGGAGGTCAAAAGAGCGCACTGGGAACACTGTGGGCCCATGGTGTCACTGTGCGTAAAAGTCCACCAGGGACCATTTATGTAGAGTATCATAAGGCGTGGACTGAACTGTGAAGTGGGATGTTCTCTAGCACACACACACAGACAGACAGACAGACAGACAGACAGACAGACTGTGGGGTTATTAGTTTGAGGAAATGTTGGCTGCCAAAATATCCCATTAGGCACATGGAAGCCTTTCCTCTCCAGCTTTGCAGCTTTGATAAAACATCTATAGAAAACATAATAGAAGAGAAAAGATAATAATCGTAATTAAGTGAATGTGGAACAATGTGGGTGGAGATGGCGGGGGGTGGGGGGGAGGGGTACTACTTTTTTTTTTTTTTTTTTTTTTTTTTTTTTAACCCTTTCATGCATGAATTATGAGAACCTTAGTCAATATTTTTTTCTTGAGTGATTTTATTCCTCTTTAAGCATCTGAAAGAAAAAAAAAATGCAATTGAGGTTGTTTTTAACCCTTTCATGCATAGTGGTCACTACAGTGGACAGCTGTTCAAAGCTGTTCTCTTATATATTTATGGATTTTGTTGTTGTAGTTCCATATCAGCCAACACAGTGGATACGCTTATGCATCATCCCATACACTGTAATTCACACCATTACTGTAAATTTGCTGATCTAGATAAACTTGATCTGCAGAAACATGTTTGAATGTAAAAAAAAAAAAAAAAAAAAAAAAAAAAAGGTAATTGTTATTAGACTGTGATTAACTATTTTGTTTTTTAACAAAAAGGTTTTTTTTTTTTTTGCAAATTATCTCCATGCAGGTATGTTAAAATGTGAAAAAACATCAGATTAGCAGCATTAAAAATGCTTTTTTATTTCATAGTTTTCATGCAGTGTATCACCAAATACATGTTTCTTTGCTTCTTCAGCTGAGTGGACATTTTTGCAACTCCATGAAAAACAGGCTCATAAAAATTTTCCTTTTTTTTCATGCCTAAAGAGGAATAAAATCACTCAGGAAAAATATCTTGATTAAGGTTCTCATAATTAACGCATGAAAGGGTTAATGAACCTATTTTTCATGGAGTTACAAAAATGTCCACTCAGATGGACACCATAAGTTTAATTTTTGAAGCAAAGAAACATGTATTTTAAACCCATCATCAGAGAGTGAAATACTTTGTGAAAACTTGGCAATAAAAACATTTTTAATGCCGCTAATCTGATGTTTTCTCACCTTTTAACATACTCTAATTCTAGTTACTACTCACTTCATGGAGATAATATGCAAAAAAACCCAACTTTTGTTTAAGAAAACTGTTAATTACAGTCTAATAACAATTAGTAATTGATTTACTCTAAAACATGTTACTGCAGATCTGGTTTATCAAGAACAGCAAAGTTACAGTAATAGTATGAATGTCAGTGTATGGGATGGTGCATAAGTGTCCACTGTGTTGGCTGATATGGAACTAAAACAACAAAACCCATGAATTTACAAGAGAACAGCTGGAGAAGAACTGTCCACTGTAGTGACCAGTGTGCATGAAAGGGTTAAACTGGAAAATTGGACATATGCTTGTACTTGTGCTGAGAGGATGTGTGTACTGAAAATATGTCCAAATAAAAAGATTATTTAAAAAAAAAAAAAAAAAAAAAATCTTATTTGGCAACACATTTTACACTGGAAAAAAATCAAAATCTTGCCAAGTGTATTTTTATCATTTCTAGTCAATATATCCCATTACACTTAAAATAAGACATAATCATCTACAGAGGAACTTTTCAGTGAGATATAAGAACTTATTTTAGGCAATAGATCTTGTAAATCTTATTCCAAGAAATCTTACCAAGATAATTTTCACTTGTTCCATTGACAGATTTTTTTTTTGCTCAATTCAAGCAAACATATCTTGCGTTAATTTTTTTTTTTTAATTTTTTTTACTTGTTTTTAAAAGGGCATTTTTTCCCACTGTAATAAGGATTAATAATGAACAGTGAGGATAAAATGCGTGAAAATACTGTTTAGAGACTTAGACAGACTTTATTTGTTATTCCAGATTTTTCATCAAAAATGAAATTTCGATGCAGTTGCCTCAGCAGGCAGCAGCAATAATACAAAATACAAGCTCTCTATATACAAGATACTATATACAAGATAGAATAAATACACATATAAAAACTACGGAATATAGAAAATCGAATAAATATGCATATAAAAAGAACTGTGTGTGAGTATAAAAACTATGAAATATAGAAAATAGAATAAATACGGATATAAAGAGAACTATGAGTGAGTATAAAAACTATGAAATATAGAAAATAGAATAAATATGCATATAAAAAGAACTGTGTGTGAGTATAAAAACTATGAAATATAGAAAATAGAATAAATATGCAGATAAAAAGAACTAAGCCTAAGTATTTTCATATTCTATATATTTTAGCCCTAATTCAGTGTTAGTATCATCCTTTTTAACTTTAATCTCTGACAGCTAGTCTACATCCACATTTGTTATTTCAGTTTATTTTTAATCATAGTAACCTTGACGATACCCCTGACTGAATTTAAACTAATTAAAATGCCTTTTCATCACTCACTAATTTTACTGTAAGAGTCATACACTGTACAGTTTCATCATTTCCTTTCTTATTAGTCTTCAGTCTGTTTCTCCAAAGCTGTCTGCTACTGTGTTAAATCTATTTCACCACCAGCACCCCCTAGTGGACTCATAAGGTAAGTATAAATCTAAGGGTGGGTTAACCTTATCAGCACCACAACTCAATTCTGAAGTTTAAGGTTTCTATTTGTAACTTAAAACTATAGACAATGCTAATACTAACATTAAATAAAGAAATAAAAAAAATAAATAAGAGGAAAGAATTTTAATTTTATTTCAGATTTTAAGATGATATTTTTTCTTTAATTTGCTACACAAGAGCATGGACGACTATTAGGAAAGTTTCTAGACAGTATTGATCAGATAATGGATAAAAGGTGAAGAAAACATCAGATTACTATTTCTACTACTACTACTAATAATATTAATAATAGAAAAAAAACTGTTATATCTTATTTAACAACTATGTATATCGCACTTTTCAAACAAATTATAAAGTACCATACAAAGACAGCTGACGAAAAAAATCAATTCAGTCAATAAATTAATCATTGGAACTATTCAGACAAATGCTATTCCTGTACACATGATTGAAAAAAAAAAAAAAAAATAGAAGCAATAATAAAATACAGTTGTGAAATATTGCAGCGCAAAATGGCTTTTAAGTGCAAAATAAAATAGAATACAATCAACAATAAATAGTGTTCAACAGTGAAACCTTGTAAAATGTACTAAAAAGTAATAATGTTGATGTAGAAATTCTGAAAAAAACAAAGCAAAACATTGACTAATGCATAAAATACAGACTGAGATGGTATATATATATATATATATATATATATATATATATATATATATATATATATATATATATATATATATATATATATATATATATATATATACATATATAGTTCCTGGAAGTATTTAGTTTCTGTAGAAAATAAAAAAGAAGAATTTAGGATGTGTGGGGTCATCCTGATTCATAACCATTTTCATTATATGAGCCTCATACAGGCTCATTTAATGTTTGATAAATTGATAAAGGTGGTAACTAGTGTGGAGACTTTAAATAGGCATGATTTTTTTTGGGTCTGAATCGACTGAGTTTTCAGTTGATTGCCAATAATTTATTATTATTCAATTGACCAGAAAGGGGAAAACGGTAAAACTGTAAACCAAACTCCAATGATATGATATGATACGATAAGATATGATACGATATGATACAATATGATATGGTATGATATGATATGATATGATATGATATGATGATATGATATGATACGATATGATACGGTATGATACGATATGATACAATATGATACAATATGATATGATACAATATGATATGATATGATACGATATGATACAATATGATACAATATGATATGATATGATATGATGTGATATGATGTGATGTGATATGATAGTGGTTCACCCTCTTAAAAGCTAAAAAACAATGATTTTTGCATAAATAATAAGACTTGCACTCATGTTAGTAAACCAGTTCAGTGAGAGGAACATATCGTTGATGTGAAGCAGCTTGCAGTGTTCGGTGCAGAACAAAACTGCTAAAGGTTGCATGTTGTGAAGTGACACAGGACTTGATCCAGTCAGACAGATGGCAACGTACTTGTGAAGTCCACACACACACACACACACACACACACACGCATGCACACGCACGCACGCATGCATGCACACACACACACACACACACATGCATACACACGCACGTACGCACGCACACACACACGCACGCATGCATGCACGCATGCACGTACACACACACACACACACACACACACACACACACACTGATAGTGACTTCCTCCATCCTTTGACGAACTCTCTGCCTTCTGACTTTTCCCAGTTTCTGTCCGTCTGATAGGATAATCTTCTGTACTGTTGTGTAAACTTACACAAACACAGCTCTGATCAAATGGATTCTGCAGTTCTTGACGTGAGAGGGTCTTCACCAGCAGTGATGTGGGAGGTGTTTACCCAATAAATCATATGTAAACTATCACATGTCGCTCCTGAAATGAAGCAGCTGCAGCAGCAGTGACCTGCTTCCACCCTGAAGTTCTTAACATTTACATTACATAACTATGGTATAGAATGTTTCTGCAGGATTATCCACAGCCTTGACTTTCAGATACAGCTGACAGTGATGGATTTCAGTGTAGTTGTGTTCTAACATAACTCCAGCCCTCTGCGTCTTCTCCTCATGTAACCTCTCCTTTTCACACTCCATATGTTGATATGTGCATTAGCACGTTGTCACCCACTAAGGGTTAGGCCGTGGGCTCCTCTGGCTTTACCTCTGTTTTATGTAGCTCACATCAGGGACCAGAGAACATACAGATACATGTGAGCACTCTGGAAATAAGAAGAAAAAACAGCTCACAGCATTAAATTAATTTGCTTTAACATCCTTTGAAAAAATGAACTTATCTCTAGTGTATTTTATTACCCCGCCCCCCGAAGGGGAGGCAGGGGTATGTTTTTGGTTCAGTTTGTGTCTTTGTTTGTTAACACTCAAGCAGCAAAACTATTGGTTGAATTCAGACCAAACTGGGTTTGTAGATTGCCAGTGAACCAGAAAAGATTTGATTACATTTTGGGAAAAGAAGGTCAAAATTCAAATTTTTTATGAATTTTTCAAATCCTTTTTTTTTCCTTATTTACTTATAATGGGTGGAATTTCTAATGTTAATAAAAACATTAATTTTGTTTCAATTTACTTCAAACTTGACACATATATAGAGGCAACTGATATGCTGACATCAGCACAAGCATAAACATGATGACATCAGCTGGATCTATACCAAAATAAGATATTAAAAGTAAAGTGTTATTAATTGTGTCATCATCATCACCATCATCTTATAGGTGTCAATATAAACGTTAGGGACAACAAAAATAAGAATATAATAAAAACCTCAATAAATAACAAAATAATTTCAGGTTTAAACAACTTGGAAAATTACCTTCTGAAAAAGACTCTGTTTTGACATTAGTAGAGGAATTAATATGAACAATATGACTATAAAGAATAAGAAAACACAAGTAACTACAAATATAATGCACTAGAAACATAGTGCACAATATACATCTTAAAATATAATAATTTTCATTCCTTTCCTTTCCTTTCCTTTCCTTTCCTTTCCTTTCCTTTCCTTTCCTTTCCTTTCCTTTCCTTTCCTTCCTTTCCTTTCCTTTCCTTTCCTTTCCTTTCCTTTCCTTTCCTTTCCTTTCCTTTCCTTTCCTTTCCTTTCCTTTCTTCTGGTACTTTTTGTGCTTATCAAAACTGTTCAGTGGGAATAACATGGGGTCCCTTGAGGGAGGTTTCTCACTGAAATGTCATCTCAAATCTTCCATGTTTTAAGGGTTCATGGTCAGTGGATTTGCCACAGTTTGAGACACTGCTGTGTGTACACCCTGAAGGCTCACACACTGGACTCACACTAGTCAATCCATACCAGGCCCGATCCTGTTGGTCCAGTTTTTATTTATTTATTTTTGGCTAGTGTGAGCGCTCAGTGTACCGTACAAGGTCTCAGCTGAAGTGATGAGTTCAGGTGCAGTTCAGGTGGGTTCACATAAAGATTCAGTACTGGTGTGGTCATGAACTGAACAATCCATAGACATTCAGTGTTCAAAGTTTTTTATGAACTCCAGTTATTTATTAGTAATGTAGTTAGTACTGACTTTGTAATTACTGAAGATAATGACAATAGTACAGTAAAAATAACTAATAAATACCAGAAAAACTAAGCATATTTCGATGTTTTCCTGTTTGTTACCCAACCTTATATAGAAACAAGTGAATCAAGACTCAGATTTGAATGACAATTAAGAAAATATGAGCTTTTTGAGGTGGAAATAAGAATAAAACAAGTGGTACCAGGCACAATAAACCCCGCACCTCGCATGTATTGTTGCTTATTTTGGCATCGCTCCAGCTGATGTCATCATGTCTGTGTGTGCTGATGTCAGCATATCAATTGCCTCTATGTATGTGCCAAGTCTGAAATAAACTGAAACAATATCAATGTTTTTATAAACATTTGAAATTTCGCCCAATATTAGTAAAGGGGAGAAAAAAAACATTTTAAAAAATTCATATAAAATGTAAACTTTGGCCTACTTTTCCCAAAATGTAACCACATCTATTCTGGGTCACTGGCAATTTATAAACCCAATTAGGTCTGAATTCAACCAATAGTTTTGCTGCTACAGACATGTGAAATTTCGCCCATTAACAGTTAATGGGAAAAATATTTTTTTTCAAAAATTCATAAAAAACGTAAACTTTGACCTACTTTTTCCAAAATATAATCACATCTATTCTGGATCACTGGCAATTTATAACCCCAATTAGGTATGAATTCAACCAATAGATTTGCTGCAACAGACATGTGAAATTTCGGCCATTATAAGTAAATGGGGGGAAAAAATATTTTAAAAATTCATAAAAAATTTAAATTTTAACCTTCTGTTCCCAAAATGTAATGGCATCTATTCTGGGTCACTGGTAATCTATAAACCCAATTAGGTATGAATTCAACCAATAGTTTTGCTGCTACAGACATATGAATTTTCGCCCATTAACAGTAAATGGGAAAAATATATTTTTTCAAAAATTCATTAAAAAAGTAAACTTTGACCTACTTTTTCCAAAATGTAATCACATCTATTCTGGATCACTGGCAATCTATAAACCCAATTTGGTATGAATTCAACCAATAATTTTGCTCCTAGAAGAAACAAACCAACAAACAAACAAATCGAACCAGAAACAATACCCCTTGCCTCCCCTTCGGGGGGTCGGAGTAATAAAACAACATACATCATGTAGCCAGTCGCAAAAGTCTTTAATGCAGCTACGAAGACTGAGGAGAAATCCCATCCAAACAGTTGAGGTTGGATTTTAGTCAAAAGAATTCTATGGCCCCGGCAGAACTAAACAGGTACATTGTTGAGGGCATGTAAACTCTAATTAGTAAACAGAGATGACACATAGAAATGGATCTGGTGTGAAGATCCCAGTAGCTGCATGCGTAGCTTTTCCACAAGCGAAAC
The DNA here is from genome assembly GCF_902148855.1 of Sphaeramia orbicularis. NCBI lineage: Eukaryota > Metazoa > Chordata > Actinopteri > Kurtiformes > Apogonidae > Sphaeramia > Sphaeramia orbicularis. The sequence continues at coordinate 23,860,965 of NC_043978.1, read as the reverse complement.
GTCAAATAAAAAACACAAATTTTCAATCAAGCCAATACCTTCTTTGTATCTTTATATTGTCTCATATACAGATAAGCAGTGATGGCTGATGGGTAATGTGTATATGTGTTGTTGTCCAGCCTCAGGTCTCCCAAGATGCTATTTGATCATGTGATGAAACGATGCAATGCAGTAACAAGTTTAGTGCAGGCTCATCATAATTGTATGCACTAGGGGCCCCCCAGCATTTCCCATTAGAGGAATTAAAATCTGGCATCTTATACTTCCAGGAGGCACTAAATCGAGTCTCATCTCTCACCAAACATAATCAAGTCCTATTCTCCCCATATCTCACAGCACCATGTCATTTACAATGTTTGCCGTCTATACCTCTGGGTAATCCTCCTTTAATTGTTGAAATGAGGCCATCTGTGATACTACACTCTGAATGTTTCGAGGGAAAGAATGATGTGTATTATGCAAGAAAACGTCACTGACTGACACAATGGTATCACTGCAGCATTGTTGCCACAGCTTAATAAATCAATTCTACGCTCGCTTCCTTCCCTGCAACGTGTGGATCCGTTCCAGCTCTTACAGGAAAAGTGAACATATAATTCATAACCGCCTGCAGTTTCCTATCTGACTCCTCTAAATGGACTCAGCCATGTCCACTCAAGACAAAATGAGTCTGACCACACAAGCAAAGGTCATTTATCAATCAGCTATCATTATCACCACTTAGCAGATTTCCTGTCACATGCTTCCGTCGAGGGAGTCAAATCAAACCCTATACCTTGCATTAATATAATCCTCTGGCCATTTTCCTTCTTGTAGCTGCAATTGCTACAAGAGAGCAGTTTTTCACTTGAAGGGGTCATATTTTGCTAAACCGACTTTTTTGCCGATTTATTTGTGTATTTGGGGATGCTAGTAATTCATAAAGTTTGAATTTGAACCCTCCAGGTGCTGCAAAACTGTCTTTATATTCATTTGGGCAAAAATCGAGTAGATTTCTACACCACCTTTTAATTCCTGCTTAATTTGTTGCGTCTATAACTAGTTACATCACAACATTACAAAGCCCTTCATGGCCAGGCACCTACTTATCTGAAAGAGCTTTTAGTTCTATACAATCCATCTAGAGCACTACGCTCTCAACATGCAGGCTTACTGGTGGTCCCTAGAATCTCCAAAAGTAGGACGGGGGCCAGAGCCTTCAGCTGTCGAGCTCCACGATTGTGGAACCACCTCCCTGCCTCGGTCCGGGAGGCAGACACCCTCTCTATGTTTAAGAGTAGGTTAAAAATGTTCCTTTTTGATGAATCCTATAGTTACGGCAGATCAGCCTGCTCTTAGTTCTGCTGCTATAGGTTTAGACTGATGGAGACTCATCTGGATACACTGAGCTCTTCTCTGCTCCTCCTCCTCTCTGACCTCCTCTCTGCTCCTATTTGTCCCTGAACTTTTCTCTCCTAATTTTCTCTCCTATTTACACCCCAGTGAATACATGTTACTGACTTGACTTCTTCTCTGGAGTCTCTGTGCCTCATCGCCTCACAGGTTTTCCCAGGATCATCACAGGTTTTCCCTGGATCATCTCTGGACCTGCTGCTGTGGTCCTGCCTCTCTCCTGCCTTAATCATCATCGCTCACTTATCCATATAGTTATGATAGTGTTTATTATACAGTTCCACAGATGTTCTAGTTCAGTTATCTGTGCATCAACTGCATCCATGTGTCTCCCCCTACTTCCCCCCCTTCTCCCCCTCTCCCCCAGTCTCTCTCTATCTCTATTGCTCTCTCTTTTCTCCTCCTTTACCCTCTCTCTTTAACCCCAACTGGTCAAGGCAGACGGCCATCCTTCAGGAGTCTTGGTCTGCTCCAGGTTTCTGCTGTTAAAGGTACTTTTTCCTTCCACTGTCACCAGTCACAAGTGTTTGCTCCTGGAGGGTTCTGTTGGGTTTCTGTAAATTGGCTTAGAGTCTGGTTTTGACCAACTCTATATGTAAAGTGTCATGAGATAACTTTTGTTATGATTTGGTGCTATATAAATAGAATTTGATTTGATTTGATTTGACATAATTGTTGTAGTCCATACTGAAAATATCTCCAAACTTCGAGCTGATTACCTAAAATGTTCAGTTGTTGGTTGAACGGGACAGAGCAGCACAGCTAACAACCTGGAGGGGGCGGGGCCTGAAGTGGCTCATTTGCATTTAAAGGGCCAGCGCTCAAAACAACCTTCCTGGTGTTATTACTCAGAAATAGTGCTGAAGATGGACCTGTGGAGTTGAATTAATGAAGAATTCAGACTCAAGTATAGCATTTACAGTTTATGTAGACCACAGGGAAATGTTTTTAAAAGCATAATTCCATTTAAAAAAAGCAAAATATCACTACTTTAAGTAATCACCGTGTTTAGAGCTAAACAAAAGTGCAGGAGACACAAACGAAAATGAACACAGCAAGGATGTGTCAAACTACAAAAATCAATGTGAACCACGTGACTTTACAATTGAATATTCATTTTATGTTGCTCTGTTGTCAGTATATTTTGCAGAGCATTGCAATAAGATCTGTTAGCATGCTAGGCTACATGCTTATTTAAGGGGCTGTAAGTAATATTTCTACTTCTGAACATTTAACAAATTGTCCTAAAATTATCATTTAAGTGTTTAGAATGATCCCTGCAATGAACTGGCGACTCGTCCAGGGTGTAGCCCGCCTTCACCCCTATGTAGCTGGGATAGGCTCCAAGCGACCCCCGTGACCCTAGTGAGGATAAAGCGGGTTCAGAAAATGAATGAATGTTTAGAATGAAGAGCTCTGAAGTTCTGCTAAAGACACCAGTGCATTAGATTGTAGAGATATGACCACTAAAGGGAGTAGTGAGTCATTCTACTGGTTTTCCATGGTGAGGTAAACTAATGCCACTGGGCCAGTAAGTGACAAAATGGAATGAAAAACATTATGAAAACACCTTCAAGAGTCAAAGAAAATGACATAAAGAGTAAGTAAGCATGATGGTACCATAAAACAGATGTGTGTGAACAATGAGCTTTACACTGTATTCAATGAATAATACAGTTTAAGGATACATAAAATTGTTTTATTGGTGGTTTTGCTATGGTCCTAAGTGTGTCCTGGTACATGATATCCCCCTGCTGTTGAGAGTTTGGAATATCAATACCATATATAACCCATTTAAGTAATCAATTTCAGTCTGTATTAACTTGCAGAGTTTGTGCATGTGCCATTTTGTTGTTGCTGAAGAAAGAATGACCACTACAGATGTGACCTTCTGGTTCAGCTTCAGACCTCTGAAGTGCAGTAAATGTTATTCACAGTGATGCTTTGGAGATAAATTAGAGCGTAAAAACAATCTCAGCTCATTATGAATCTCTGGTGGAACAAATTAGGCCACGGTCTGTGTAATTAATAGGAAACACAACAGTGTCACAGCTGTAAAGTGGAGCCAGGAGAATGGGGACTAATATTTACAGCTAGATAGTGTCAAAATATTGCAATAATATAGTCCAAAAGGAGTTTCTAGGCAGAAAACAACAACAAACAAAGACACACATACACACAGGGTGCTCCAGAAACCAGAGGAAAACTGGTGGAAACTAATGTGGTTTTAACTCACCTTCAGTTTGTAAAGAAAATTATGTTTTCATTCTTCCTAAAGTCATGGATTGTTATTATTCCAAAAATAATCATCATATGATTCTCAATTTACTGCAGACCATGCACTGATTTATACACCTGGATTTGATGTTTCAGGTGCAGCCTCATTACACAAAACAATAATAGACATAACTATAATGGGGTGTGACACCATCAGTTTCCAATCTCAGTGTTTTCCCAGTCCACACGGATACAAACAAACTGGAGTTTCTAAAAATCTCAAGAAATCTGCAACCTAAAACACTGTTAACATGTAGATGAGAAGCCCCAAGGTAGAGAAAAATACCCATTTTGCAAAATTATTAATTACACTGGGTTACAAAAAAATGTTTTTTGCAAGTTGTCTAGGTTTTTTCAACTGAATTAGGACCATTTTGCACCGCTAAATCCAAAAATGACATCTGTTTTTCTCAATCAGGTCAGGTTTTTTTTGCTAATTTGATTTTGAAAAATTTGATCTTCTCACAAAATTGATTACATTTTTGTGACTTTATCAGTTGATTTTTTATATAGTTCTCACCCAAAATAGGTTTTAAGAGAAAAAAAAAATCCTTCTCTAACAGGATTCCTGTTAGGTACAATGGTGTATTCACCGCAGATGTAGCAGAATATGTCAGGCTTATTTTTGCAAGATCTTCTAGTCGAAGCCATTTCATTCACCTGTAATATTAAAAAAAACATTAATCATAAATTGGCAAAAGTAAAATCTTCAGAACTCATTTATTGCAAGAAATATGAAAGAATTTTGTATCATATGATGTGAAAATGCCCATAAATGTAAGCAAAAATGTTAAAAAGCCAATATGTAGCATAGTTCAGAAAGTTGACCTGATTGAGCAAAATTAATGTGATTTTTGGATTCAGCACACCAAAATTATCCTAAATCAGCTCAAAAAACTTAACCAATAAATTTGTTGTTGACCAGTGTTATTGGTATGAATGGGGCATAAATGAAGGTGTTACTATTTGAACAGGATTAAACTTTGATAGTTTTGCAGGTTAACTGTCTGCTTTATGCTCATTCTCATAGTGACTACATGGGTACATGGGTGACTACTCTCGTATATACATGGGCTGTTTTTTGTTGGTGTTTTTAAAATCTTTTCTGTGTTTTATTCCATGCTGTGTGTTTTGCAGTTTCGTTCTGTAACAGCATCTGGGATTTTTTTATTAAGTAACAATTAATAAATCTGAATCTGAATCTGACTGTGATCCAATCAAAAAAACAAACAAAAAAAAAAAACTCCAACAACAATAAAAACAATTCCAATACACTGCCAATAAAGGAGTGTTTGTTTACCCAGAACTTTAACGCAGTGGTTCTGAACCTTCCTGCTGCCGACGACCCCTGTGTTAACCCATTCTTCGGTGTCAGCTCCCAAATGGAGTTTCCTCTGTATTTATTCTTTCTTAAGTGATTTATCACCATTGGTTGTAATATTTAGTTTGAGTTTTTTTCAGTGTAACTCATGTATTTTCCTATATTTAATTCACTGATCATGTAGATCCTCATAAAAGCTCAGATTAAAGCTGAGGTTTATTATATCAGAAACAGAAAAAAACAGAAGAAAAAGTGACTTTTTTCAGCAAATATATCAACAACTGAACATAAACCAAGTGTCTCCATCCACTGTCATTGATCCAACTCTATGAGTTTTACTGGTGAATCAATGTTGTAGAAGATGACGGTGTTTCCACAGTAACTGCAGAGCCCCTGAACATCCAAATGGGTCATATCTGATGACCATGAAAAGATGACAAACTGCATTTTTTTTTTTTAAACTTCTTTTTATTTAGATTTCATGTGTGTAGCCATACAGTGCATTGTAACAAATCATTATATGACAGAAATATATATACATATATATATATATATATATATATATGTATATATATATATATATATACATATATATATATATATATATATATATATATATATATATATATATATATATACATATATATATATATATATATATATATATATATATATATATATATATATATATATATATATATATATATATATATATATATATACATATATATATATATATATATATATATATATATATATATATATATATATATATATATACACATCTCAGTCTTAATGGGGGTAGTAGTCCATGGTTGTTTCCAGTCCTAGGCCACAAGGACCAGAATATTCAGGAGAGATCAACATCAGCCATTAAAATACAACATGGTAGAACCTTGACATTCTATTCAGAATCTGAGATAGAACAAAATAGAAATCCACAACAGCAACAACAATAAAAAGCAACAACACTTACATCAAATTAAAATGTGACTTAATGTGGGTCCAATTGTTCATAAACATCTCTCTTTTCATTTGTAACACTGCAGTGGTATATTCCATGTTGTATACATCCTGAATTCTATCCCTCCATTGGACTATTGTGGGGGGTTGTGGCTTTAACCAGGAGGTTGTTATTACTTTGTTTGCAGTCAATAAAAGTATTCTAAGAAGTTTTGTTTGACTGTTTTCCTGAAGATTCTCAGGTATTATGCCCAGTATAAAATGGGATGGTTTCATTGGTAAGTCTATGACAAACTGCATTTTACACCAATTATTTACATGTATTGATAAGATTAGTGGATCAACAGATATTAAACAGTTTAGATCAGTAGAAAGTGGATGTTTGGGTCTTTATGGGTTCAATAAAAACATCTAGAACCGTCCTACATACGACAAAGCTTTTTCTCTCTTGTCTGTTTTGCCGCAATGATGATTAAAGCTCTTCCTTGAATGAATGAATGAATGAATGAATGAATGAATTTATTTTTGGTTTTACGTCAATCATTGTACTCAGTACATCAATTGTAATAAACATATAAACCAAAAAAGGAATAGGCTAGAAGCAAAAGCTTATTTTTTTGCCTATCCTTTTCAACTAATACACTGCTTACATCAACTTAAATGTGAACAGCATCGAGCATTTACACTATAATAATAACAAATAAAAAAATTTTAAAAAGTCAACAACAAACCACATCGACCATCTCAGTTCAATATTTCTGAATAATTTAAACTTAAAGTACTCTTTTTAAAAAAAAAAACTAATACTTACTTATGTGCTTGTTTGAAGCAAATAGTATAATCCTACTAGATCAGTGTTTTTCAACCTTGGGGTCGGGACCCCACGTGGGGTCGCCTGAAATTTCTAGTAATTGATAAAATTTAAAAAAAAAAAAACAAAACAAAGGGTGAAAGGGTGAAAGGGTGAAAAGGTGGTCTGCCCTCTCCGGGTCGGTGGGGAGTCTTTGCCCCAAGTGGAGGAGTTTAAGTATCTTGGGGTCTTGTTCACGAGTGAGGGAAGGATGGAGCGTGAGATTGACAGACGGATCGGTGCAGCGTCTGCAGTGATGCAGTCGCTGTATCGGTCGGTTGTGGTAAAGAAGGAGCTGAGCCGAGAGGCGAAGCTCTCGATTTACCGGTCAATCTACGTTCCTACCCTCACCTATGGTCATGAGCTTTGGGTCATGACCGAAAGGACAAGATCCCGGATACAAGCGGTCGAAATGAGTTTCCTCCGCAGGGTGGCTGGGCGCACCCTCAGGGATAGGGTGAGGAGCTCAGTCACCAGGGAGGAGCTCGGAGTAGAGCCGCTGCTCCTCCGCGTCGAGAGGGGCCAGCTGAGGTGGCTCGGGCATCTGTTTCGGATGCCTCCTGGACGCCTCCCTGGGGAGGTGTTCCGGGCATGTCCCACCGGGAGGAGACCTCGGGGAAGACCCAGGACACGTTAGAGAGACTATGTCTCTCGGCTGGCCTGGGAACGCCTCGGGGTCCCCCCGGAAGAGCTGGAGGAGGTGTCTGGGGAGAGGGAAGTCTGGGCATCCCTGGTAAGACTGTTACCCCCGCGACCCGGCCCCGGATAAGCGGAAGGAAATGGATGGATGGATGGAAACAAAACAAACAACTTACTAATAAAAAATATGGTGAGTTGAGAGAGACAATCACAATCCATAAAAGACATGACAAACTCTGAGTCTGAAACTGAAGCACTGTGGTACTGTTTATCTGTCAAATGTTCATTGTGGTCAGTTTCAGATGCTGCAGCTCTTTCATAATTCATAGTTTGAGTTCTTGTTTGTTCAGTATTAACTGTCAGCCTTGTAAATCCAAGCTGGACTGACTGTACATATCCTGACCAAGGAAAATCAAATTCTCACTTTGTGCAGTAATCTACACCTGGCTTTTCTGCCCCCATCCATAATAATATGCATTATATGGACTAAATGTTACCTAAAATTTACATTTATCTGCAACATAGTACAGCAAACTATTACATGAGCAAAAAAATAATAATAATTTGGGCAAAAAAAAAAAAATCAGTTTTGAATGTCTGGGGTCGCCAGAAATTTGTGACGTTCAAATGGGGTCACGAGCCAAAAAAGGTTGGGAACCACTGTACCAGATACTCCATGTCCATCTCAAGGGCCCCCTGGCAGCTCTCTGAGGCCCCCTAGTGGGTCACGACCCCCCCTGTTCAGACCAGCTGCTTTAGAGACCTTAATACACTTTCATTTGTTCGGAAACCCACCAATAGGAAATGATGGAATACATATGAAAAATGAAAGATTTACTGTTAAAAAGATACTTAAATATAGTTTGATATGACGACACAACACAGGGTGAGTTTTTTGTTCTAATTAATATGGCATCGTGTTCAAGTCATTTTAAGAGGCGCCCCCTGTGGACCAACCGGGGTCTCCGAAAAATGGGGCAAAAGCTCTTCAAAAAGTGGCACAGACCCATAAACGGTGGCTTCTCCATTTCAGATTTTGGAAAGTCAAAAACCCCGAAAAGTCTCCAGTTGTAAATAGAAGCCCATATCTCTCCTGATACACTTTTAGCAAGAAGCCTTTGAGAGCTGATTGGCTGAATCCAAAGCACCATATGCCATCAGGCCAGACTGGAGCGCACTGCAGTGGGACGGGTTCTGCAGCTCAACATGTGTCCTATATTCTGTCATTGTACTGTAAAGCTGTCTTCAGATTATGCACAGTGGTGCTAACAACTAATATATAACTCTATTATGCAAGTCATCACAGATGCTTTTAGGGAGTGGAATGCGCACATGAGTAGTGTCTGCTGGATTTAATCTCATAAACACTTTACAAACAGTATATTTTATCTGAAATTTGGATTTAATCTGCGCATTTGTTGCTGTTCTATTGATTTTTAATGACGGAGAATGAATTTGAATAAATCTATAAAGAGAAAAACCGTACTGGATATGTGACATGAAGCAAAGAAAATAAGGTTAAAATATATTGTGCATGTCAGCCAACACCAGTATGAAGCAGATGCGATGCAAATGCAAACACGATGCTGCCTCATTACAGTCACAGAGCTGTAGAGATTCGATACTTTCAGGATGCAGATTCCAGACGTGGCTGACCTAGCTGCTCAGCCCGGTCATTTCTTCCGTGTCTCATCTCATAAACACTAGGATAAAAAGGAGCGATTCCCCGCAGTGATGGCTTTTGGGTAGGTGGAGAGTGGGGGGGGGGGGGTTGTATCTCATAACAACAAGAGTTCTGCCCTGATTTGGGTTTGCCCTATTTGGTGTCTTTTTTTTTTTTTGCTGCTGCTGCTGCTGTCAGTCATCAAAGACAGAAGGAGATGACCACATTCATTTCAATGTTTTTCTTTACTAAAACTCCAAAAAATCTAATTCCATTTTTGTGTTTTTATTCATTTTATTTATTTATTTATTTATTTTTAAAATTTATTTCAAACATGTGAAGAAACAAAATAAAACTAAACAAAACAAAATAATAATTTTCAAGTATGTACAAGTCTTAATTTTGCATGGTCGAAATTTTAACGCTTTATCAGGCAAGGGATTATTTTTGGTAATTTCCGCATGCATTACAAGAGAGTTCCAGTGTGGACAGTGAGTCAACAATCTCAGGTTCAATGTGGTCTACAGAGTCTGTAAGGTCCACCTCTGCATGAACAGTGAGTGTATGAAGTAATGGTACTAATGTAAGGAATGATGTTCAAAGGGAGAATGTGGATGTGGACACGGGTCTGGATCAGCACTGATGTTGGTCTAATGTTCTAAAAGTGATGTTCTTTTCACTAAATTTACTTCTTGGATTTTATTTTGTTGTCACTTATGGATAAGGAGCCAAATATGGTAACTTCACTGACCTTGATTTCCTACATAATTAAAAAAAAAAAAAAAAGGAAAAGAAGTACAATAAAGTAATGTAAGGTGGTGTTCTAATAAGACAAAAAAAAAAAAAAAAAACAACCCAAAAACAATTTAACAGGGAGCTCGTGGTATTCAACAAATCAAAGGGGCTCATGGAGAGGGCATGAACTATTGGAAAAAGATAAAAATCCAAGCACTCACTTGATTGGAAAATGTAGGAAATTTAAAAAGCCTTTATTTCATGAGCACTGCAAAAATCTAAATCTTACCAAGTGTATTTGTTTCATTTCTAGTCCAAATATCTCATCACACTTAAATTAAGACATAATCATCTAAGGAGTAACTTTTCAGTGAGATAGAAGAACTTATTTTTAGACAATAGATCTGGAAAATCTTATTTCAAGAATAATTCCAAGATGATTTTCACTTGTTACATTGGCAGATTTTTATTTTTTTTTGCTTAATTGAAGATTATTTTTGCTTAATTCAAGCAAAAAAAAATCTGCCTCATGAATTAAAGGCTTTTTAAACTTTCTAAATTTTCTAATCAAGTAAGTGCTTAGATTTTAGTGTTTTTCCAAGTGATGTTCTAATGTTCTAACATACATGTTCCTTGTGCTTTTCTTTTCTTTTTTTACCTCCACCAAGGAGGTTATATTTTCTTTTGTCTTTCTTTTGTCTGTTTGTCCGTTTGTTTGTCTGTTAGCAAGAAAACTCAAAAAGTTATGGAAGGATTTTGATGAAATTTTCAGGAAATGTTGATACTGGCACAAGGAACAGATGATTAAATTTTGGTGGTGATTGGGAGGTGGGGGCTGATCTGCCTTGGTGGAGGTCTGTGCTCTCTGAGTGCTTTTCTAGTTTATATTTACTTCTTTTTTTTTTTTTTTTTTTTTTTTTTTTGCTACTTGCAGGTAAGGAACCAAATATGGTAACTTCATTGATCTTGATTTTCTACATAACAATAAAATTTTTTGGAAAAATTTCACAAAAGTATTGAAGTCTTGTTATGTCCTCCAATAAAACACTAAGGTTGAAACTCTGAATTTCAGAGTATCTCTATGGGTGCTCTGTAAAGGGTTAAACTGTTATTACAGTGTTAAAACATACAATAAATTGTAAATGACTGCTAGATTTTGTAAGTTCTAAGTGTTCTGGAAAAATGGGCAAAAGGACTTACTCAAAGCATATTTTCTGACCTTTTTATGGTCAAAATAAGAAAAAAAAAAGTCCAGGCAGACCATTTTAGGCTTAGGGGTAAAAGGGTTAACGGAATGACACACAAGGAACACTGATATTTCTCATCAGCGTCAGAATATGAACGTTGTGTTGAAAACATGTTGTACTGTATAATATATATTGTTTGCATGGGCCCTCAAGCACTTTTCTAAATCCACTGCTTCTGAATGAGTTCTTTCAGTTTTTTGCACTTTGTTTTTACGCTGTATGAGTAATAAACTTGCAGACACTGTTTTTTTTTTTTTTTCAGATATTAATCATAAGGTACACATATTTTTCATTCTCTCTTTGCACTTGAAGTTAATAGTTCTTATAAAACAAATAGCTCTTGGTTTTTACTCTGATACTGTGGTAAAATAGTACGCACACATATTTATCTCGGCATTAGCGCAGCAAATGATAAAGTTTTTAGTCTGATTTGGTTGATAATTGTAATTTTTTGGGCGATGACTGATGGGAAGAAATGGGCAGGATAGGACTGGGAGGAATAATTAAGAAACATAAGAGAAAAATAGAAAATTCAAGATACGAAATTGTGAAAATCCCTGCAATGTCACTTAAAAAATGAGGCTGTAACTTTTTATATCGCACAGTCAAAACACTTCTTTCATATGAACATGTGAATATGAAGTTGGAGATTGTTACTTAAATACGAGCTGTAATTAAAAATAAAGTTGTCCTCCGAAGAGGGGTGGTGGGGGCGGGTTTAGGAAAATAAATAAATAAATAAATAAAAATACAAAAAAAAAAAAAAAATTCTTTCCACAGTCAAAAACCGCTGACATACATGAACTCTAATTTAGCAAATTGCAAATGTAATAAATCAACATCCAGATAAATGTCAATAATCAGCCCAGACACTGTGACTGTGTGTTCTTTAGCAACCAGGTTATTTGTTATCATTAGATTATTGCATTTTTGTTGCTGTTTATTTTATATTACACACGATTAACTTTGCCAGGTCAATGCAGTAACTGTTTTATAGAATCAATAAGCCATGCAAGGCCATGATTTCAGTGATTTTACAACAGATGAGGGGCTTTGTGTTGTAAACCGTGGGCCTCTTGGGCTCATTGTGTTATCAAAGTACTAATGAATCGACTCTGAGGCTTTAGGATGAAAAACTCTAGAGTCATTTATGAAGGTATTTATAAAGTTTAGCTATTTTTGGGCACTATAAAAAATTGCACCAGTGGTAGTTAGTGTCCTATTTCTTATCTTTTGACCATATTTCTTAAGTTTTGTTCAAGGAGAATGACTATTTTTGCATTGGTGATGTTTTGTCTGTGTTTTTAACCTGTGTTTTTTTTTTTTGTTGTTTTTTTTTGCTTGTTTGTTTGTTTTTTAAATGGACTCCTGAGTTTGGAAATAAAGATGATGATGATGATGATGATGATGATAAGGTCCACACTTAATCCACAAAGACCCACAAAGCCACAAGTGACCAAAAGCATTTACTCATCTCTAATGTTTAATACCTGTTGATCCATTAATCCTATCAATGCATGTCAATAATTGAGATAAAATACAGTTTTATCATCTTTTCATGGTCATCAGATATGACCCATTTGGACGTTCAGAGGCTCCAAAGTTACCATGGAAACACAGTCATCTTCTACAATATTGATTCACCAGTAAAACCCATGGAGTTGGATCAATGACAGTGGATGGAGACACTGGGTTTATGTTCAGTTAATGATATATTTTGCTGGAAAAATCACTTTTTCTTTACTTTTTTTCTGTTTCTGATAATAATAGCCCTCAACTTTAATCTGAACTTTTACATGATCAGTGAATTAGATATAGGAAAATACATGAGTTACACTAAAAAAACACAAACCAAGGAGGATAGTATTATAACCAATGGTGATAAATCACTTAAGAAAGGATAAATATAAAGGAAAGAATGTTTAATAAAGAAATAATTGAAGAAGTACTTGGAGGCGATACAGTGACATTGATGCTCTAAACAGTGTGGGTGCCATTAGGGGGAGTGGGTATGGGGTCAGAGTGTGTCTGGGCCTGTTTATGTTTATGTTCCTTTCCTGTGAGGATGTGATATTGTAATGGTCTGTATTGATCTGTATTGTTCTGTAATGTTCTGTATTTTTCTGTTTTGTACTATAATGTTCTGTATTGTTTTGTTTTGGTGTAGTGAAATGTTGTGATGGGTTGTGTGGTGTGAGGGGTTGGAATTTTAAAAACAATGCTTCTCCCATCCCCTTTTCAAACCATCCATCCATCCATCCATCCATCCATCCATCCATTTTCTTCCGCTTATCCAGGGCCGGGGGTAACAGTCTAAGCAGGGATGCCCTGACTTCCCTCTCCCCAGACACCTCCTCCAGCTCTTCCGGGGGGACCCCAAGGCGTTCCCAGGCCAGTCGAGAGACATAGTCTCTCCAACGTGTCCTGGGTCTTCCCCGAGGTCTCCACCCGGTGGGACATGCCCGGAACACCTCCCCAGGGAGGCGTCCAGGAGGCATCCGAAACAGATGCCCGAGCCACCTCAGCTGGCCCCTCTCGACGTGGAGGAGCAGCGGCTCTACTCCGAGCTCCTCCCTGGTGACTGAGCTCCTCACCCTATCCCTAAGGGTGCGCCCAGCCACCCTGCGGAGGAAACTCATTTCGAACCGCTTGTATCCAGGATCTTGTCCTTTCGGTCATGACCCAAAGCTCATGACCATAGGTGAGGGTAGGAACGTAGATTGACCGGTAAATCGAGAGCTTTGCCTCTCGGCTCAGCTCCTTCTTCACCACAACAGACCGGTACAGCGTCTGCAGTGATGCACCGATCCGTCTGTCAATCTCACGCTCCATCCTTCCCTCACTCGTGAACAAGACCCCAAGATACTTAAACTCCTCCACTTGGGGCAAAGACTCCCCACCGACCCGGAGAGGGCAAACCACCTTTTTCCGGTCGAGAACCATGGCCTCGGATTTGGAGGTGCTGATCCTCATCCCGCTTGTTTCACACTCGGCTGCAAACCCATGTGTTGTCCAATTGTCGTCTGTTAAGTGTTTAAATGTGGTAGCAGGTTTGAAATAAACATGTGAAATGAAATGAAATTCATTTGGGAGCTGACACAAAAGTAGCACTGGGTCTTTATGGGACGTTTAGAGGCTCCATAGTGAACGTTGAAACACTGTCATCTTCTACAGCATTGATTCATCAGTAAAACCCATGGAGTTGGATCAATGACAGTGGATGGACACACTGGGTTTTATGTTCAATTAATAATATCTTTGCTGAAAAAGTAACTTTTTATCTTTAGTTTTGTCTGTTTCTGATTTAATAACCCTCAACTTTAATCTTTTCATGTAGTCACGGAAAAAATTATTAGACCATCAAAAGTCATCAGCAACAATGGTTATGCAATCAAGTACTAACTCCTGTGTGTATCATGTGACTAAAACAGACAGAAAAGAAAACATGGAATGCCTAAAAGTACTGTTTTTGTCAGTACAGTGCCATAGATGTTGATGTAAGAACTGAAGTGATTTTGGTTATTATCAAGAAAAATATATGGAAAATGGATAGATATCAGCTCTGAAATTAAACTACTATGAGCTATTTTTGTTATCATTATATTTGTCCAAACAAATGTACCTTTAGTTGTACCAGGCATTAAAATGAACAGGAAATTTAAAAAAAAAAAAAAAAAAAAGGTGGTGTAATAATTTTTTCTGCAACTCTATTGATAGGATTAGTGGATCAACAGCTATTAAACATTAGATGGGTTTGGATGTATGAGTCTTTGTGGGTTAAATAATCATATTAATCATATTATTATCTCTTGTAACTTATGCAAAAAAAAAAAAAAAAACGTATGCAGTTCTAAATTATGCAAAAAAGTTGAAATGCACATTATTGCATTCTCAACATTATTAGCCAGAAGACAAATACTCTTTGGATGGAAATCAGCAACTGCCCCAAAATTATCCTCGTGGCTTCATGACCTCATGCTTTTTTTTTTTTAATTTAGAGAAGATTAAATACAATTTGAGAGGTCAGCCATAAAAAGTTCAAGTAGCATGGGGCTCCATGGTTAAATACTTAAAAAAAAAACTTAATCAGAATCAGCTTTATTGGCCAAGTATGTGAACACATACAAGGAATTTGGCTTCGGTTTTTACGTTGTTCACGACATACAGTTCCGACATGAACCAAGAACAACATGTGGACCTAGACATAATATAGACAAACATTCCACTAGAGACAAAGTGCAAATTTAAGTTTTTATACAATGAGTGGATGTGTGGATCCGGACTATTAAAAATATATGTTTATGTTTATATTAATTACGGTGGGTTTTATATTGTAATATGTACAGAAAGTGCAAATTGAAGTTTTTATACAGTGAGTGGATATGTACAGGAATACAATCTGTAAAAATATATGTTTATGTATATATTACTGTAGTGCAAATAGTCAGAGTTTTTTTTTTTACATATAGCAAATTAGACAGTTTTATACAGAGTGCAAAATATAAGTTTGTGAGTTAACAGACACTCTAAATTACAAAAATGCTTTCAGTGTAGTTTCCCCATACATACTTTTTTTTTTTCTTTTTCCTGTTTGGCGTGCTATATATACTTGTGTACTCTCTAGTAATATTAATAAGATTACATGTCCATATCTTGTGTGTAGGGCATAATTGTGAATCAGCAGATTTGTCTACTATTAGGCTATTTTTTTTTCTTTGCTTTTATTATTTTATTTATTCATTTATTTATTTAATTTTATTCTTTTTTTATTTTACCTTTTTATTCTATGAGTACTTTGCGATTTTTTTTATTACTATTATCGAGTATGTCATGTAGGACCGGGGATGGGAAGAATGGGACATGCGTAATACCTCTGAAATTGAATATTCAAATCTTCAATGTAACTTAAATTTGCACCAAAAAATGCTAAATTAATATGTTAAAAAAAAAAAAAAAAAAATCATTAAATAAAACACAATGAATCTACAATTAATGTATGACAACAAGCAGAAAGGCTCAATTTCCAAAAGCAAAAACTCATTTAATTTAATAGAATGTGTGGCCCTATTTATTAAAAATTTAAAAATAAAAAACAATCCCTTTAACATCATGTTTCTATGCTGTAGGGCAGGGGTGTCAAACTCATTTTAGTTCAGGGGCCAAATTCAGCTAAATTTGACCTCAAGTGGGCTGGACCAGTAAAATAATAACAGTAAAAAAGTAAAATTATATTATGATTAGGTTTACATCTACAAAGTTTCCTTAAAAATCTGAATAACAATGAATAACTTGAATTGTCTTAAGAAAAACAAATGCAATTTTAACAATATTATGCCTCAATTTATCAGTTTATCATTTACACATGTGCGTTACAATCGCACAAAACATTTAGTAACAGGCAGAATATTGGTAAAATTGCATTTACTTTTCTTAAGACATTTCTGTTTGTTCATATTTGTTCAGGTTATTCACGTTTTTTATAAAAGTATAGTTTGGTAATATAAACATTCTCATTTACAGGGTGGGGAAGCAAAATTTACAATGAACATTTAGTTGTTTTTTCTCAGCAGGCACTACGTCAATTGTTTTGAAACCAAACATATATTGATGTCATAATCATACCTAACACTATTATCCATACCTTTTCAGAAACTTTTGCCCATATGAGTAATCAGGAAAGCAAACGTCAAAGAGTGTGTGATTTGCTGAATGCACTCGTCACACCAAAGGAGATTTCAACAATAGTTGGAGTGTCCATAAAGACTGTTTATAATGGAAAGAAGAGAATGACTATGAGCAAAACTATTACGAGAAAGTCTGGAAGATACTATTAAAGAAGAATGGGAGAAGTTGTCACTCGAATACGATTTGCACGATTTGGCTCCAGATCCTCTGGCAGAGTTCATCAGCTGGAGAAACAGCTCTGAGCGTGTCACTCGAGGCTCTGTCAGAGGTGACTGTGTCATTCCTCTGCGTAGGAGCACTTTCAGTAAGTCGGCATGGTCAGTGAGGAGTGCTAGTGAGTGGAACTCAGTACCTGAGGAGGTTAAACTGCTCACAACATACAAGGCCTTCACAAAAAAATTGAAAATGTGGCTTATTAACACCTATAGCTGCCGACACTAAAAGACAAGCCTGTTGTGATGTTTTGATATTGTGATATGTTGTGATGTTTTATTCTTTTTTAATTGTATAGTAAGTGTTTGAATATGTATCTTGTACAGGTATTGTGTGTTTTGTGCTCCTTTAACAGTCTGTTATGTATATGTTATTTGTTACCCTATCAAGTGTCTAACCATGTCTTTCTCCTGTAAATGTTTTTTTACTGCCTTTTTAAAACTTGGCCAGGGGACTACAGATGAAAACTAGCCTTCTGGCTAATTCTGGCTTTTTTTAACCATGTGTAACCATGTGTTTTATGAAATTGCATTGTCCCCTTTCAAATAAACTAAACTAAACTAAACTAATATTTGAGGAACACTTGCGCAAGTTTCAGGAAGCGTGTGAAGGCAGTTATTGAGAAAGAAGGAGGACACATAGAATAAAAACATTTTCTATTATGTCAATTTTCTTGTGGCAAATAAATTCTCATGACTTTCAATAAACTAATTGGTCATACACTGTCTTTCAATCCTTGCCTCAAAATATTATAAATTTTGCTTCCCCACCCTGTACACCAAAAAAACAAAGAGAAAATTTTGGGGTTGTCGTTATTTATAGGTTATTATGATAATATTTTACTGGTTCTGACCCACTTGAAATCTAATTGGATTGTATGTGGATCTGAATTGAAATGGTTGTGACACTATTGATTGTTAATATCTTCAGTGTAATTTTTGCACATATTCACATATTCATCCTACAGGCCGGATCGGACCCTTTGGCGGGCTGGATTTGGCCCCTGTCCCGCATGTTTTACACCTGTGCTGTAGGGGATATTATTCTCCCGTTGGTTGCCAGTCTGCTGCCCCTCTAAAAAGCATTTCCACTGCAGAGCTCTTACTGTTAAGAGTTAATTGCGGTGGCCCCTCCTGACGAACAGCTGGCCCCTGTGGTTTAAATGGCCTCCAACCACCACCAGCACCGACGGCGAAGCACATAAACTTAGCCGGCGATCATTACGAAGCACTTAGCAAGCAAATGTTTTCTAGCACCCCCCGTACCGATTTCAGTGTTGTGATCACAGCTTGTTGCGCTGCTGCCAAGTGGCCAAAAACCATTAACACACACTTTCATTCTGCTGCCTTTTGGACGTGAAAGTTGAACAATTTCAACTTGGAACACATGCACAAATCTCTGCGACTTCTCCTGCAGACATAGCTGGTATCCCACACAAATTATTCTCCTGTGGAAGCAACTCGGCAACTTCTTGATCCATTTATTGACCCATTCAGCATATGTCAGAGTTTTTAGAATACACACTGAACACAATGACGTCGGTGAACTCGTGCCAGACTTTAAATTGGCTTTTTTTTCCTGACAGACAAGCAGTTTTTTTTTCAGACAAAAGAAACAGCAACTTTAGGAAGTATTTTCATGCAATGGAAAAAAATCTAAATCTTACCAAGTGTATTTTTTTTAGTCAAAATATCTCTTCACAATTTAAATAAGATATAATCACCTAAAGAGTAACTTTTCAGTGAGATATAAGAACTTATTTTTAGACAATAGATCTTTAAAATCTTATTTCAAGAAATCTTACCAAGAAAATTTTCCCTGTTTTTTTTTTTGTTTTTTTTTTAGTTTATTTCGAAATATGCAGCAAGACAAAGTAATCTTACTTAGTCCTTAGGAATAAAACAGGTAGTAAGAAGTTACGGATAAAAAAAAAAAAAAATCACAGAAAAAAACAAAAACAAAATTTATACATATACATGACTTCATTTGCACATTTGAAAAGGAGTGGGAGGACATATAACTTATTTAATCCCACCCCTTCACCACACAACAGTCTTGTTCCGTTGGCAGATTTTTTTTTTTTGCTTAATTCAAGATTTTTTAGCTCAATTCAACCAAAAAATTATCTGAAAATGAGAAACAAAAGTCATCACACAGACTAAGTGCTACAGAGGAAAACTTATGGTTTGGTTGGAAATTGACTGTATTTTCCTGAGATGTGAAAATCATGGATTGTGATTCAGTGTTAAAAGAGTCATATGATCTTTTGGACATATCGCTGAGTACTAGAAATAATTTTACAGTAGATGGACTCTAAAAGAATATGTAATAATTAGTGCAGTCAAACGATAAAATTTTTAAGCAGATTAATCACAGGGTTGCTGTGGAGCAATTTCGATTAATCATAATTAAATATTCATTTTAATCTATATTAATTGCATTTCATTTTGCATGAGCAAACCAACTCAAGAAAGAAGGGAATATATGCATTTAACATGTTTGTCACAAGATGGGCAACGCATTAGCTGGAGTGCTAGCAGAATCCCAGACTAACGTATGCTTCGTGTTAATGTAGTATTTTAAACTGGAGGTACTTCAGTGAAAAGAAAACTCCTTCCTGCAGTGTGTGTATAATATATGTTGATCGACTGTTTCATCTTGGTTTTTTCTCCTCATATTTCCATCCAGAGGACCAACCTGCTGTTTAGCGTCTTCCATCTTTTTTAATTGTTTATTTATTTACAGGTTTGATTCTGACAAACCTTTGAGGAATGAAGCAACTTCACCATTTGTCCTAGACTTAAAAAAAAAAAAAAAAAAAAAAAAAAAAAAAATAGACTTACTTTCTGTCAGAGAGCTAAGTTTAAAGACAGCAGTCAAAGTGATATAGAGGGAATGGAAGGTTAATGCACTTTATTATCCCTGTACGGACATTCAGTCTGCATTTTACCCATCATAATACACACAGTACCTAGCATTAGCATTAGTATTAGCTTTTGTATTAGCATTAATATTAGTATTAGTATTAGCTTTAGTATTAGCATTAGCGTTAGTATTGGACTTAGCATTAGTATTAGCATTAGCGTGAGTACTGGACTTAGCATTAGCATTAGTATTGGTCTTAGCATTAGTATTAGCATTAGCATTAGTGTTTGCTCCTGAAGGATTCTGTTGGTGTCAGTACATCGGTTTAAGAGTCTGGTTTACACCAGCTCTAAATGTAAAGTGTCATGAGATAACTTTTGTTATGATTTAGCCCTATATAAATAAAATGTGATTGATTGATTACTTCTATCTTCCATCTTTATGGGTTGGTTCCGCTGCCTGTCACTACTGGATCAACTGTCCATTTGCACATGTGTGACGGTAACTCTACTTGGACAAAATGCCTCAAATGCGTTAACACAGACATTTAGAGTCGTTCTGCACTGCAGATGGGTTAATTGCATTAAAATTTTTAATCAGATTAATCATGATGATGCATTAATCTGTGTTAACACATTCATTTTAATAGCCCTAATTATTACTGTTATCAATACAAAAATAGAGATTTAAATATGCAAATAAAAACCAGTACAAAAATCAAAGTCAACAGTTTGACTTTACAGTTCATGCGGGTACTGAACACATAATAGTGACTATACCTCAAATAAGAACATACATTTAACATATATCCGCAGCGTCCAGCCAGGGTCAAAATGCCATATATATTTATCTCTATCGTTTCTTGGTTAGTTGACATGCTTGTTTTTAGTCTGTATATATATTTACACTTTTTTTTCTCTTTTAAACTGTTTTGCACCATGCACCACAAGAGAGAGTTGTCTCTTTTAATTTCGTTGTACATATGTATAATGACAATAAATGCATTCTATGTATCATTCCTCACGTGCTGCTGAGCTGTAGGGCTCACAGGATCCCTTATTACCTGACTAAAAATAGGACTTTCAGGGGGCACTGTGAGATTGGATGGATCTGAGTACTGTGCTTTACTGCAATGTGTTTAGAGATGAGGGGAGATAACGCAAACACAGTCACAGAAATTACCCAACAGTGCTGCTGCTGCTACTGAACTGGGTCACTTACACTGAAGCCTTTTAACACAGAAAAATACCTGGAAACAAAAGGAAAAAAATCACACTATAGCTCTAGTGGCACACTTTTAACTTTAGACAGAATCAGTGGAAAAGTACAGTTTATGCACAAATCTGTATTTTCTGCTAAAACGGAGACTTCTAATGAAACTTTACCCAGCCATGAATAATGTAGTGCAGAAAGGAGAGCAT